>NC_034013.1:1038166-1085893 GCF_000346465.2 Prunus persica | reverse complement strand
TAAATTTTACAGCACGTAATACAAACGGTGTGTAGGTGGAAAAATCGAAGTTGGGGAGGATGCTGGATGGTTGCGAGATAAAGGTTGAGCGGAGAGAGAAAGAGATAGTTTTTTTTTTTGTTTTTTTTAAAATTTTTTAAATTTGGATTTTTAAATATTTTAATCATTTTTTAATCAATTTACAATTTTAAAAAATTATAAAAAATTTGGGACCCATAGTGCCATATAGGCAACTAACGGAGAGATCTTACAGAAAACCTAATAGTGGAATCACATTGTAACAAATTTAAAAGACCGGAGTATGTTATTGTAAAAATTGAGAATGTAGAGACTAACATGTCTTAAGGTTAAGGGTGTAATCACAAGGTACTAAACTATAATTAACCCTTATTTTTTAAGATAATAGATAAGCATTTAAAGACCCTTGCTTTGATAGTCATGCTAAAAATAACTTCACAGCCAAGCTTGACAAGTTGTTCCTCTTTATCAACTCCATGAGCTCAATCTAGAAATCGATCTAGGAAAGATTAGTCCATCCTAGCTCAATCCTATCTCACTTCCTATATTGAGCCCACCTTCACATAATTAAATACTCCAATAATTTAAAATAAAAATAAAAACATAAAAAACTACATTAAACAATTCTTTTTAAAAAAAAATTAATTTAACATGTTTAAAAACAGAGAGAGAAAAAATCCCCACTCTCTCACTCTCTCTCTCTCTCTCTAGACACACCCCATCCTCTGACCATCTTCTCAAAAATAAAAACCCCCAAACAGCCGCCGACTAGTTCCATCTACGGCATATGCCAGCCACCACCTCCTACAACAAATCTAATCCAAATCCCCACCTAATCACCCAACTCACAGCACACACCTAGAACTTGAAAATTTTCTCCATAAATTTCAGCAGCCCCACCCCATCTCTGACCACCTCCCTACCCTAACTCTAACCACCTCTTCCCTCGGCGATGGCCCGTAATCCACCTCTAGCACCTAACCCCAAATCACATACCCAATTCCAACCACCATTAAAGCCATACAAACCCTACCCACAGATTCACCCCTCCCAACCCACTCTCTCATTCTCTCCTACTCCCCTCTCTCCCTATCTTTTTTTTTATATAACCAAAAACAATGATCCATATGCATCAAACCAATGAAAACCTTTACAAATGGAGTGCACTACGCAGACTAAAAGCCATCCAATCAGATCACATAAGAACCTATTGAGTTATCCGCTAACCATAACATCTAACCCTCATGTTTTAAACACCGCAAACGAGGCCCGAAACCCATTTCTATTTCCTCCTCCTCTCTCCCTCCTTTCAAACTCATTTCCCACCGTTGATTTCTTCGCAGTGCCCCAATCAAATAGGTGCTCTAGGGTGGGTAGGGGCTACTAGGTTTGGGGAGGTACGCAGGTTGGGGAGATCGAGGTGGGGCTATGTGGGTGGGGAGGCGGCTGTGGGCTGGGTGGGTAGGGTTGATATGCAAGGAGGGGAAGAATGCTGATGGGTTTGATTTTTTTTTTTTTAAATTTAATTTATTTAGTTGAAGAATTTTTTATTTTTTATTTTATCCACATGGAATCCATGTCATTAAAAAATTGGGCTCCACTTGCCACGTCACCCACTCAATTGGTGGATAATGATTCATGCGTACGAAATTACAAAAATACCATTGCCACGTCATCAAAGTTAACAGACTTTTGGATGGAGTTGACGGCCGAAGGCAAAGTTCCTGTGAGATTTGATCGTAGTTTCAAGGGGCATTGGTGTAAATTAGCCTATATAAAATAATAATTTTGTTTTTTAAGTTTCAATTTTTAAAACCCAAACAAATCTATCCATTTTCTTTTTAAATGTACTTTAAATAAAGTTATTGGCCTCTTTTCTTTAACAAACAATAAATATTGTCACTATATACATAATTCTAAAAAATATTTAAATGAAGTTGTAAAAATATTTAAATGAGTGAAGAAACAATACTTATGTCAAATTTGGCATATAAGCCACATTTAGTGGCTCGACACGAACACGGCCCAATCCCATATGGTCTATGGTTGTGGGCTTGGTCAGGATTGATGATTTCATAAATAGACGGGGCCTGACAAGGCCCGTTTATGAAATGGGCGAACTCTAAAAAGGCTAGTCTAGCCCGTTTCACACCTTTTGGTGTGACTTACAAAGCCCAAGTTAGTAATTTGCACGTGAAAACAATATGGTTGGGCGTAGACCCAATTATCCAAACACTTAGCATGTTTGAATGATAGTCTTCTTTAGACGCAAGACCTGTCTACTCAATGGTTCTTGGTTGAGGGACTGTTTACTTATTAAGAATGGAGAAAGTAAGGAATCAGGGAATTTAGGAATTGGTATAAGAAGAATTATTCCCATTAAGCTATTTATTAACTATATGGAATCAGCACATGAATGGAGTTGATTCCCATTGTTATTGTTTACTAATTCTCATGAATTAGATCCTAAACTAATTTGATTACTTTCCCTACACATATAAATATATATTTTTCACCCATATAATAATATAAGATATTATATAATGAGTAATAAAAAAAAAAACTAGTACATAATAATATAAGGAATATAATTGGAAAAAAAAAAAGAAAAAAAAAAGGAATACGACACAATGATAAGAAGCATAACAAGACAAGCAAAGACTAGCAACAAGTGAAAAGGGAAAAAATTTGCTTTTTTCAAAGGTGATTAATAAACAACCATTGATTTTTTTTTTTAACAAAAAATGCTTCAAAATTTGGTTTCTTCATTTATGGGACAGAAGAACATAGCAAGTGTCAATTGTTTTTGTTTTATGTCTGTATTCCTCCATATTGTTGTGAGAGTGAAAATAGGAGCGAGTGTGAGATTGAGAGAGAGGATGAGAGGGGAGATGGGAGGGAGGAGTAACAAAAGTGAAAACAAAAACTTGAAAGTGAAAACAATTTCAATTAGATTTCAGTTTTTTATTTTTGTTTTTGTTTTCAGTTTCACTACTCCTCCCTCCCATCTTCCCTTCTCTTCAGTTGGGATTTTAAAAGACTATTGTGGGATGGATAAGTCTTTCGGTATTCAATTAAGACTTTTAAATATTCTAAACAAGTCTTGTGGTTTCCATTAAGACTATTAGGATTTTTTAAAGAGAGTGTCAAAATCTAGTGGTATTCAATTAAGACTTTAAACAAGTATCAAAAAGTCTTGTGGTGTTTAAAAACTTACTAATTTCAAAGGGATTTTTTAAATTTGGAATTGTGTAGGACTTTTTAGTGGGAGGTATAAATACCAAACCCTATTTCAAATCACACCATAACCCATCAGACTTTTCACGTGAGATTTTTTTTTTGTCTACTAGAGAAGATGATGTTAGATATGTCCTAGAAGCCAATATAAAACGGATAATTCTAAGAAAATAATATATAATAGTAAATGGGCAAGAACGTTGCTTTAGATACATAACGTACACAAAGTAACAAGTTTATGGATTAAGATATAAATGAAAAGTGGTCTAAAGAAGTCAGATGCACGAGACCTTTCCATACATTTAAATATCGTATCCTAAAATGTTCTTGGTCATAGGATCACCAATTGGACAATGTTGACCCACAAAGATTGGTACACATTATGTCTGCTCAATTGGGAGGATGACTAGTCTCAAGTCATTCGTGTAGAGACACTAAGACAGATGTGTAGGTGCTCTATAGAAGATGGAGTCCACTGAACGTGAACTCTAGAATTCTTGTATGGAAGTCTTACTCACAAGGGTCAAACAAAGAATTCTAAGTTGTGATAATGCAAATTAATCCTTAGACCTGAGACATCACAGTTGTCTTGTGTATATGTTGTTTCTCTTTGAGAGCATTATACGGTCGTATCAAAATGATGTAACTTAAAGGTGTTCCTCAGGATTCTCAACGTGTAAGCAAAGACAAGTAAATGTACAACAAGGAATCTCTGCTCTTAGTAAGAAGAGAGAATACTCTTAAGATATTATTTGTGAATCTTTGGCCAAAGTATTGGATGGAAATTGAAACAAGAACGTTTGCAATTTCAACAAATTGAATCATATAATCAAGAGATGTCATATTAGAGATTTTGACACAAGTTTACCATATCCCGAGAATATGACATAGAGTATTGAATTAGAGAATGATCGAATTGCATTGTAATCACAAATTAACTAGGTTCTCTAAATGAATTCTTTTTAGCTTGAGTAGCCATGACATACTAATAGGTGTCACTCATGGCTTGTGAAAGCCCTGTAAGGACTAATTATAATTAGCCTTCGCCAATAAGGAGAATTGTATGGAGGAATATAATTCACAGTTAATTCAGAGTGAATCATTCATACCCACTGCCTCGCTAATTGAACCTATAAGATCGCACACCGAAAAGGAATCGATTGAGAAATTAGAGAATGAATGATTTTGTGACTTGGTCAAAGTCAATGTGAAAGTCAAAGATCAAAGTCAAAAGTCAAAGGTCAAAGGTCAAATGGTTGACCCGACACTTGACACGGTCAATTAAGGATGACTGAGACCAACACTCATTAGACAAGTGAGTGATTAAATTAGTTAAGTCACTATAGTAATTAAATTGATTAGATTAATTTAATTATTCAATTAAAGTTATGAAACTTTAATTAAAGGTCCCATATGACTTGAAAATTAAAAAGGAATTTGACCATATGGACTTAGGCACATATGTGACAAATGTAATGACCCAAAACCTAAAATTGATATTTAATTAGTAATTTATTATGAGGAAAGACAATTTTGCCCTTGGAATCATTTATTAACGAAAAGTTGACTTTTTGACCAAAAAGGAATTTGACAATTCCACATACACCGTTGCGTAGAGCACGACAAAATGAGTTCGTAGACACGAAGTGGACTCGAATCGGAGCTTTAACGAAGAAAATACGGTTAAAATATCACGAGGGACAAAATAATAATTTTAAAAAAAATCAGAATTTTAAAACCCTCATTCTCTCTCTTCTCCCTCAGTTTCTCTCTCTCTCTCTCTCTCTCTCTCTCTCTCTCTCTCTCTCTCTCTCTCTCTCTCTCTCTCTCTCTCCCGTCGCGAACTCCCCTCCCCCCGGACAGTTTTTGTTTCTTCGATTGGTCGTCGCCACCACAGGCCGCAGTTGGCCACAAGATTGGACTCATTCGAACCGCCGCCACCTCCTCTTCCCTTTCCGATCACTCTCCTCCCGTGGAACCACCGGTGCTGGCCGGAAACTGCAGAAAACCGAGCGGTTTTGACAGAAACTTCAACCCGCTCGTTCTCCCTCAATTATTCTCCAAATTTGTCGAGTAAGGTATGGATTTCTACCTATTTTCCATGCTCTAGCTGATGGTTGGGTAGGTTTGCATCGATTTTGACCGTAACTAGCTCGGTTTTCAAATTGAAATTCGGCCAGTTTTCGACCTCCGTGTTCGGCCACTTCCGATCAGTTTTTGGGGTAGGTCTAAGAACAAAAGTGGTTCCAAATATGGTGTTATACCTAGGGTAGGAGTGTGGAGCAGTGGTTTTGAGATTTTCCGGCGATGCGTAATCGCTTTGGACACAAAGCGCTGCCAGCGCGTGCGGCGGAGCGTGGGCGAGGGTAGTGCAGTGGCACTATGTCTTGATGCGATCCTTAGGTTGTCACGAGCGCGTAGGAATTCGCGGATCTCAATTTGGATACTGTTTGAGCCTCGAACGGATTTTACATATTGTACGATTTTCGGGTTCAATACTGTTGAGCCGTTGGATCGTAATCTTTTTCAGATATGTTACTCTATATAATTTCAAAATCGTGTAGGATTCGACGGATTGTGAATTGAAGTCCCGGATACTCCGAAATCAAGAACCCAAGGGCTAGGGTTTAGAAATTATGCGATTACACGATCGTGATCAATCCGACCGTCCGATCGACACCAATACCCTCTGGACATGTGTCCTAGACATATTGGACCTTCTAGTGGCTTCCGGATCATATTGTGAGGTCATGGACCTGTGGGGTCTCGGGTTGATTTTTTGGGACTTTAACGCTTTTTGAGTCCCAAGATACTGCTAAACTGGAAGGAAAGCTTTTATGGGCATAGGGATAACCTTAATTTGACCCATGTACTTTTAGGAGCCGGGGGTTAGGGTTTTTATATTAATACTATATTGTATTAATAGAATATTATGGTCATTGAATCAGGCACTCGGGCACCAGTAGACTCTTTGTTTTTATAAATGAATTTAAACAGTTCAGTTCAGTTACAGTATATAATCTTGAATAAGTGTTATTCAAAGCTGTTATATATTTTTAAATATTTTATGTTGCATGCTGCCGAGTGAAATCTCCTTTAAAGAATATATGAAAAGATATTCTCGTTAATTATCAGATAAATGGCAGCAGAATTTTAAAGGTTACAGGAATTCAGTTATCCAACAGATTTTCTTCAGAAATTTTATATTTTCCTAAATCACCTTGTACCCAGAGCTTAAATGTTGCCTTCGAATTATATTGGTTGCCTTCGGTTTAGTCAGCATGCTTGACAGTTGCTCCACGAGTTCCTTGGAACTCGAACTCGTTTGGAGCGAGTAATGTGGATAAAAATGGACTACGGTCCCCTGAATCCTGCGAGTTGCGGCTCGAATTGACCTCGTGTCACTGAGACCTACGAGTATGTGTCACCTATGGTGATGCAAGGAATTGACGGATATAAGGAATTGACGGAAATAAAGGGTACACCTAGGTGGTAGTTTTAAACTGTTTTCACTGCCTTACGAAATGAATGTTGACCATGAGTATGATTGGCTTATATACATGTATAATTATATGAGTGCATTGATTTCAGTAAGAAAGAGAATAATTTAGTTAGTACAACTGTTTTTACAGTGGGGTTAGTATGTTCATATGCTATTTTCTAAACTTTGTTTTGGGTCCACTCACCCTTTTTCCTGTTTTGCGCCCCCAGGCAGTAGATGTGCACAGGAATCCACCACCGGGCCGTTTTCCATCTTCCGCGCCTTTCCTTTGATGTAGGACTTTTGTTTGTAAAAGGATTGATTCCTTTGTAAATTCTTAGTAGTCGCTTTGATGTTTTGCCCTAGACTGAGATTTGAACTGTTTAAATGTATATACGTATGCTGGCAGTTGGTTGTATATATATATATATATATATATACTTGTTTGGCAGGTGAAAATATTTTGGTATTGAGCCAGTTACAAGGGAAACTCTGCCGGTTTTTCGATAGAAGTCAACCTTGTTATTTTATCGTGCTTTGCATAGAAGGGCAAATAGGTCATTCGTGCCCGACATCCTCCAGGTGTCGGACAAGCACAGAGTCCGGCTCGGATTCCAAAGCGGAATTTGGATCGGGTCCTGTCAACACATTATAGGATTAATGTGTTGGACCAAAATAGCAAAAGATGACACACAAAAAGGAGGTGTGGCTACACTAGGGCTTGGGGGCATTTTTGTCACTCTTGTGACATTTTTGATCCTATAAGTGTGTAGCTATGGAATCCTATCATCCTAGGATTTTTCAAGTTGGTGAAATTGGAAGAGAGAAAACATCAAACTCTCTCTCCCTAACCCTTTGAATCTATCACATCAAGTGAAGGTGTTAGCATCACTCTTCAGTTGTTGTCTACTCATTCTCTCATCCCATTCAATCCTCGGTGAAGAGTTTTAGAGATGAGCATATCTTTGTACCTATTTGGAGAGCTACAAGATGGAGAATCAACATCAAAGAGAGAGCCAACAACAAAAGGACCGCTCCCTCTACTTGAACACCATTCTTGGTTTCAAGATTTGCTCCAAAGGTATGAACACCTTATCTTTCTCTCAAAAAGGATTTAGAGAGTCTTTGGTGCACACTTTCATAGACTTATAAAGATTGGAATCAAATGAGACTTGCATGAATCCCTAGTTTATTTAATGCTTCTGCTCTTACTTTGATTTCATATTAGATATGGCATGCTAGGTGATTTATACTCTCAAAGTTTGGTTGTAAAGTTTTTAGAAATCTCTAACAACACCATTCCCAAAATATTCCCTTCAGATGAACAGATATGCATTGAGCTCTTCATGAACAAGGTACTTCTTCCTTCAAATCATATTGTGCTAATTTTCTTGTCTTGTTGTATATATGTAGTTAATTTGCCCCTTTTTTATATACCAAAATACGAAGTGGAGTTGTGTTCTCTGCATCGATTTTGTTCCTTCCAAGAGATGGAAATACTTTTTTCTTGGTTCTGCTTTTGTTGTTTGATTGCATATTTTATCTCGCTGTTCTTTTGTAATCGTAGTGGTGTAACGAAACAATATATATACTGGAAGTTATATATAAATAAGAATTGGTTTTCCCTTTAATGAATACCTGGTTCCGCTTTCCTTCACTGGCTCAAGGGAATTCTTTGCAGCTGTGGAGATATATTATTACCGTCTTCATTGATATCTTTCGCTATCTCATTCAAATCAATCCTTATCTTATCAACCTATATCTTTAACTGCTCTGAAGTTTCTTTCAAAATAACTAATGCCTTCTTAGAATATAACTCATATGTTTCCTGCGAGATGCTTTGCATCTTTAAGGATTGTTCTTTGAAAGCAACCAGAGTATGTTTCCAATATGATTCTTCACAGTTCAATTTGGTTCTGCTTTTAACAAATACCCTCTTTTTTTTTGTGTGTGTGTGTGTGCGTAAATTTTGACGTTCATGTCTTTATATACTGAGAAATTTTTTGGTTCTTAATAAGTGGAATGTTGTACAAAAGTAACGCAATATAAAGTTACAAGAAACCATTTGATTTATTTTGCAAATTGATATTTCTTTGATGATCCTCACCTTTACTGTTTCAATGACAGAGACTTTGGGAAGCTCGTATTACTTGCTCGAGCATGCTTAGGATCACTTACTATCATTGCAGTTTGTAAGTATAATCAATTACAAATTATTAATGGGTTTTCATTATGCTTTTGCTGGTTTTTTGGTTGTCATATTTGTATGTTCCTTTTTGGGGTCATATTAATATGTTCCTTTGGTTTGGTAGTTTCCTAGTTATTGCATACTTTGTGTTTCACTGAATAGAATTTCATGTATCATATACTGTTTGATAATTTCTTTGGCTTCTCATATTTATTGTGAAACATCCTTATTTTTGTGCCAAAGTTAGAAAGAAAATAAAAAATAAGGAAACATTAGTGAAATTCTTTTCTTTTCTTTTCTTGTTTGGTATGACACAGATTCTTGTAAGGCATCTCATTTCAAAAATTGATTATCGTGTAAAATAACTAATAAATTGTTTTACATGTGTTATAGTACTAATTTAAAGGGTCATGCTAGGGAGACCAACTTTAGATACCAACTTGTGTACCAACTCTCTAATAGAGGTGGAGCCCAGTGTAATGAGATATAACTATTTAGTAGAGTCTATCTATAATTATTGAAGTTGGTATCTAAAGTTGGTCTCCCTAGCATTTTCCTAATTTAAATGGGGGATTCACAGCAAGAAAATAGCGAAGGACAGCACAAAGGTTCTGAGAGCTATGAATCTTGGACCATGGACCATGGACGATACCAATGAATTGTTACACCTCTTGGTGGATGCTATCAATATTGGATTGCGTGATGCTAATGGGTCACTTAGCAAGCAAAATGTAGAAAGAGTGATACTTCCTCGTCTTAATGCGAAAATTAAGTTTCCAGAAACTTATAATCATTGCTTGAGCTGTATGAAGTGGTTTAAGAAGCAATATAACAAGATGTCTACGCTTATGTGTAACATCTCTGGCTTTGAGTGGGACTTAATTGCAAAGACGTTTATTGCTAGTGATGAAGTATGGAAAGATTACTTGAAGGTAAGCTTAGTTCATAATCTTTTAAGTATATTAATAGCTTACTAGTTTAGTACATATGTTATTTGCAATATATTAACAATAAATAATTTGTTCTTTGCTAGTCCCACCCAAGTTACAGTATACTTTGGGAAAAAAGAGTAGTTGATTATGAGGACTTGAAGATCGTCGTTGAGGGTGGAATTGCTCCTGGGAATGGCTCCATTGCATTGGGGCCATGATGATACCGATGCAACAACTTATGGGGTTAAAGAAAATAGAGATTTTGGGATGGAAGACTTTTCATATGATCCTACCAATGATGCCTTAGCTATGAATCATCCTACCAGCCTCCATCACCCTGTCAATATAGTCCACCATCTCATTATTCCCCTTTAGGTTCAAAGGTTCTCACTGAAAAATCAAGCCGCAATAAGCGAAGTAGATCCGAGTATGAAGGCAGTATTAACTCAGTTGAGAGCAACAATCAAGCCAAATTTCTAGACAATCTTTCTATTGGCATTCATACTATTTCTCCCAATTTTGAAAGAATATCTAACCTAATGGAGAAGAGAGAGAGAGAGAGAGAGAGAGAGAGAGAGAGAGAGAGAGAGAGAGAGAGAGAGAGAGAGAGAGAGAGAGAGAGAGAAAGAGATAGAGAGCAAAGAAGTAATATTTGGGATGCTATAAAAGAGATACCAAATTTTGATGAAAATACTCGTCACATGGCGGGTGATTTGCTTAATACTAAAGCAAAGAAGGATTTGTTCTTGAAGATGTCACCCGAAGAGCGCTCATCTTGGATACTCTTTAATTCAGGATGATTAATGTATTTTGATCATCTTGGGTTTTGTTGAACTATATTTTTGTTTGTGCTATTTTGGTTATAATTTGGTTGAACTATTTTGGTTGTAATTTGATTAAACTTATTGAATGCTTTTGGTTCGTTTGCAATTTGATTGGATTTTACTTGCTTTTGAGCTTTGTTAACTCATTTATTGGTTGTGCATTACTTACATACTTGTGCTTTTGGTTATCGCATCTGTGTCTATTGTCTTAAATAGGTATAGATTATCATTTTTACATGTTGGGATCAGTGGCGGAGGGGTGCTTAGGCCTGCAAGGGCCTCGGCCCTCCCAAAATTCTGAAATACTATACATATTGGCTTTGTATGGGACATATATGTATATATATTAAAATAATGCTTGTGGCGCCCCACAATAAACAGAAGGAGGGATTTACATTTCCACCTCCAACTAAAAGGCTTTTTCCTTAGAAATATGACTAAGTTACTCTTGGATCCCACCAACATAATTAATAAAAATTAAAAGAAATAGCTAATCAAATATTTCTTTCACAAGTATATTTAAGAAAATAGAAAATTAAAGATAATCGGTTATTTATTTATTTACAAGCTTAACACTGGGAAAGGAATCAACCCTAAACCCTAATATATTGGCCATTCCACACATAAAATTCTGGCTCCGCCACTGGTTGGGATGGAATGTAGCTGAAGTATACTAATGGAGTGGAGAAAGAAAATACTAATGGAGTGGACAAAGACACATTCTTTTCTTTCTCCTGTGTGATTGATTTTATTTTCTTATCTTCTGTTGTAGTTTTTCTGTGTTACGGTATGTGCACATGGGTAATGCCATTGTGGTGCTTTCTAGTACAAATCTTATTTATCCAACAAATGAAGTGTGCTGATGGAGTGAACCTGAACCATGATTGTACTATTAATATATTAACCCCATATATGTTTGGTTTGCTTGAATTTGTCTTTTTTTCTATAGTTGCATTGTTGTCTTGTTGGTATTTAGGACTCAGATACCTTTTTAAAACTTAATAGTCGTGGATTATCTTTTAGTTCCCAGAATTTTATTGTCAATGATTACACTTTGCTGATATTTTTTCAATTTATGAAGGTTTACTTCAAATATTTTGAAAAGTATTGGATATCTTACTAACTGCAAGTTCCTTTGCAGCCTCATACTTTTTTTCATATACGTATAATGTCACAATCAAACATGTATGACGATAATGACATAGAAGAAGAAGAAATTGGTGACAAAGAAATAGATGAAGAAGAAATGGATGAAGAATTTTATGAAGCCATTAGTATTTTAGTGATGGCAATTTATGCAGTAATACATGTGCTAAATTAGTTTCTGATTATGATGCATGGTGAACAAATTGAACGTCCATTAACTAGACGACGAATTATTAGCATTGGATATGGCTCTATACATCAAGCATTAAATGATGATCATGCAATCTTCCAAAAAATATATAGAATGTATTCAAATGTATTCCGAAAGTTATGCACTATTCTTAGAGAAAAAAACCCTTTGGCAGATACAAGATTTATTTGTGTTGAAGAAATGATTGCAGTGTCCGTACAAATCGTCGCCCAAAATACTAGATATTGTGTAATTCGTAATACATTTGGCTGATCACAATTCACTGTAAATAAACATTTTCACAAGATTTTGAAGGCCTTGAATTTAATATCTAATTTGATGCTAAACCAGGACAGGCTGTGCCCGCTAAAATAAAGGAAAGCACAAAATTTTACCATTATTTCAAGGTATGTGATGATTATCTAATTATATTAATATTGTAATTATAATTGTCATTATTATAATATGTGTTTTTCATAATATGGTTATATTTATATATGAATAATTTTAGGATTGCATCAGAGCTATTGATGGTACACATATTCAGGCAATAGTGAGGGGACGAGATGTAAGCAGCTATCGTAATCGTCATGGAAAGATATCACAAAATGTATTAGCAGCTTATAACTTTGATTTGGAAATCATGTACGTTCTTAGTGGGTGAGAGGGTTCAGCTTAAGATTCAAAGCTACTAAGTGATGCTTTATCAAGGAGAAACAGACTTAAAGTGCCCCAATGTAAGTATTTATTTTTAAAATGATAAATATGTATTTAATTTTTTATTATTTACTTTTCATACTAATTTTATATATATTGTATATATAATTAGGTAAATATTTCCTGGTGGATTGTGGATTTCCTAATCGGCGTCAATTTTTAGCTCCATTTCGAGGTGTACGATATCATCTCCAAGATTTTGCAGGTCATGGTAATGACCCACAAAGTGAAAATGAATTGTTCAATCTTCACCATGCGTTCTCGCGGAATGTGATTGAGAGGATATTTTGTATTTTTAAATCGCAGTTCACAATTTTTAAGTCAGCGCCCCATTTCTATTTAAGACACAAGCAGAGCTTGTGTTGGCATGTGTAGCACAACATAACTTTCTTCTCAAAGAGTGTTGTTCTGATGAATTTCCAATTGAACTAATAGACGAATTTTCATATGCAGTATTACCAGTTAATGAAGATTATACTTTTGAACTTATTGTTCAAACTCCAGAGCAACAACGAGAAGATGCTAATGCATGGAGGGCTAGCATAGCTTTAGATATGTGGAGAGATGCTACCTAGGAGGATATGAAGCTACATCAAATTGGAGATTAAAAAATTGGGAAGATTGTGTTGGGTTTTACTTTTCTTTATCAAAATTATCAATTGTTTAGTATTGTAGATTAGCTTTTATTATTATTATTTTTTTAATGAAATGGGGGGCGGGGGGAGGGGGGGGAACCCCAAGAACAATTATAGACTAGCTTATTTCATTGACTTCTCACTTTGAATATTTGCTTTTATTTATGTTGGTTGTCATTCCATAACTATTGTAACCTTGAATGTTGTCATTCCTATTTTCATCCTCGAAAGAAACACATTCTTCTAACCCCATAAAATGACACATCACTATCAAGCCACAATTTGGGAGCAAACACCTTTTTGTCCAAGTCAGAAATTTTGGGTTCACTATATCTATCGGGCTAGGTATTTAAAAAAGTTTCAAATTTTGGTTTGGGCTATAGCCCTATTTAGTCAAGCCCAGATATAAATCACATGATGTAAATCTATGTGGTCATTTCAAATCTTATAAAATCTTATGATATAATTTTTAAAATCCAAAAGTTAAAAATCCTAATTATACAAATTCATCAACAATATTCTACTGGCCTCTCCGCATGCGCTTTCGAGCTTGTGAGAGGCTTTAAAAAAAATATATTTAAATTGATTTAGAGTTAAAAAAGATAATGGGTAGTTGTGTTACATAAAAATAGGACTTATTATCTGATTTTTCTTTTAATTTTAATTTTTTAAAATATAAAAAAGTGTGAATTATTATATTATCCTCATTTAATTAATAAATTTAATTCTTAATGTTTGCATTAACCAAGGGCATTTTATGATATTTTGAATGTTTCACAATTTTATGCCTTTTGCTTTATATATATAGATTATTTGTATTCAATAATATGTGAAAATTATATGTATAATACGTGAATTTATTAAGAAAATGTTGTAAAAAATATGTGTATTAAACATGAAAAAAATACGCATGTACATGTTCAATACGAGATTTGAATGTTTGCTTTTTCAAAACTGTGAATTTTACCGAGTTTTTAAGACGTATACAAAGCACGGCTATAATATTTCTTTGAAAAAAATAGAAAATTCGAGTATAGTTTGCGTTTGTACTTTTCTATAACTGCGCGTTTGTACTATTTCTTTAAAACAAATTAGAAAAACCTATATTTCTTTATATAAAAAAAAAACAGAGTGTTGTCGCGCGGCTATATTATTTCGCTTGTAAAAACATTAGAAAAACTGATATTTCTTTAAAACCACGCGGCTGTACTATTTCTTTTGAAAAAAAATAGAAAAACCCAGTATAGCCGCTCGGCTATACTATATATAGTATATAGCCTGGCGGCTATTTTTGTAAAAACAAATTTGAGAAAACCGAGTATAGCCGGTTGGCTATACTATCTCTTTAAATGAAAAAATTAAAAAAAATTGAGTATAGCTGCGAAGCAATACTATTTCTTATAACAATATTAAAAAACAGCGTATAGCCAATAGGCTATACTATTTCTTTTTTTTAAAAAAAGAACTAGAAAAAATCAAGTATCACCTCGCGGCTATACCATTTCTTTAAAAAACAGAGTATGGCTGCCCGACTATACTATTTCTTTAAAGAAAAATTAGAAAAACTGATATTCCTTTAAAAAAAAACAAAGTATAGCCGGTTGACTATACTATTTCTTTACTTTAAAGAAAAAAGATAAACCGGTATTTCTTTAAAAGAAACAGAGTATAGGCCCGTGGCGGTACTATTTCTTTCTAAAAAAATTAAAAACCCGAGTATAGCTGCCCGGTTATATTGCTTTAAAGAAAATTTAGAAAACAAGGTATAGCCGCGTAGCTATAATACTTAATAAAAAATTAAGAAAAAAGACCCTCCTAGTTGCATTAGTTTAACATTTGTAGATACTAGCCTCTCCGCACGCTCTTCTGCACTTGCATGAGGTTTTTTTTTTAAAAAAATTTGTATTTATTTTAGAATTAAAAAAGATACTGGGTAATTGTGTTCTATAAAAATAGGATATATTATCTAATTTTTCTTTTAATTTTTTTAAAATATAAAAATTGTGAATTTATCATATTATTCTCATTTAATTAATATTTTTAATTTTTAATGTTTGCATTAATCAAGGTATTTTTTAATATTTTTAATATTTCACTATTCTCTGCCTTTTGTTATACCTTGACACATGCTCACGCATGTGCCAATTGGTTTTCTTTTTCTTTTTTATTTTATTTTTAGAATTAATAAAAGATAACAGGGTAGTTATGTTCCATAAAAGTAGGACCTATTATCTTATTTTGTTTTTAATTTTAATTTTTTTAATATTAAAAAAATGTGAATTTATTATATTATCCTCATTTAATTAATAATTTTAATTCTTAATGTTTGAATTAACAAAGGGCATTTTCTGGTATTTTGAATGTTTCACTATTCTCTGCATTTTGCTTTATATATAGGGAGATTCACTATTATACCCAATATGGGGGTCCAAATTATAAAAATATCCTATATAAAATGGACTTTAGAAACACACCCAAAGCCCATTTACAACATAACAAAAAAGTTTTTAACTTCTTATAAATTACAAAACTGCCATCAATTTCTTAAAATAAGCCCAACCCCAAAATCTCATAAAAATACCCAAAGCACTCAATAGGGCATCAAAGTAATTTAATAATCAATATTAAATTCAATAAGGCCAGCTATCATTTTTTGAGTCTTTTTTGGGTTTGTTTATAGGAATTCAATTGTGTAGGGTTTATTTATAATATTAGTGCTAGAAATGGGTATATCACTAAATATCTCTTATATATATAGATATATAAATATAGATAATTAATTACTTTCTGATTAAATTCACTGAATATTTTTTTATCCTTAAATTGTTTTTTAAGATTTCAATTGAATACACCCTTAAATTTTCCACTCTCAGTCTCACTATACTTTGAAAAGATCGATGCCATCATCTTCTTCCCTCATTTTCTTCTCTCTCAGTCATATCTCCTCTTCTTCGTCTTCCCTCATCTCCTTCTCTACTTCTTCTGCTTCTTCTTCCTCTTCCTCCTTCCTCCTTCTTCCGTCGCCAGATCCGGTCAAAGACAAGAGAAGCCTCCGCGTGAAAACAGAAACCAAAGCACACACCGAACTTTTCGTTAGGGCTTCAGTAATTGAAGGTATTGGTTCGGCGTCCGTGCTGGAAAATCCTCCACCGAGGGCTTCGGTTCGGCGTCCGGTTTTGGAGAACAGTATAATTAAGTGTCGGAGTTGAAGAATTTTCGTTTCCAGGAAAAATGGATCCAGCTTCAGTGAAATCCACTTTCCCAAAATCTAGCCTTTGGAAATGTAATGGCCGCCGCAGCTCGCAATTACCAGAAGGAATTGCTTGCCAATGAAAAGGCACCGGCCACGAGCTCTGTCAACCAGGAAGTCGACCTTGACGAGTTGATGGATGTAAGTTCTGAGTTCAATTCATTTCTCTGCATCTTTCATGCACTTTCAATTTTCGTAGCAATGATTTTTATGTGCATTGGGTGGTGGGTAGGATCCTGAGCTTGAAAAATTGCATGCGGATCGGATTGCTGCTCTAAAGGTTCGATTTTTTCATGGTTTGTTAATGTGGGTATGTGGAATTCTTCATGGTTTTGTGCTTATGTTTAGAGGGTTTGGTTTGGAATTTGAATAGAAAGAAGCTGAGAAGAGAGAAGCTTTAAAGAGGAAAGGGCATGGAGAATATAGGGACTGAAGGGGATTTTTTAGGTGAAGTTACTGGGACTGAAAAAGCCATCTGCCACTTCTATCACCAGGAGTTCTATAGATGCAAGTAAGCGTCTTACTCTAGAATCCGTAACATTCATAAACAGGGATGAGGGATTGTGTTTCAAAATGAATACCTGGTTCTTTTTGTTGGAAAATTGATTTGAATTAATATTAATTTTCTTATTTGAATGGAAATTAGTAAGAGTCTTGGACCATGGTGTCCTTTGCTGATTTCTGAAAGGTATCAATGCATCTGTTTATCCAAGGATGCATTGGTTGGCTTTCAGATTGGGACACACCCCTTGGGAAAGGGCTCTTTAGCATCTATAAATAGAGTAGTCTTCTTGTAAAAAGAATTTCTTTCAGTCTTTGTATATCCACTTCTATACAGAGTCATCGTATAGTCACTTATAGTCTATGAGAGAGTTTCCATAATCTTGTTCTAAGGGTCCTTGTGAATTGTAGTGCTTCTTTCACAAGGATAGGAGTCGTCGTATCTTGGGAGGCAAGCTCCAGTAACCATAAGCACCTGTGTGGGGCATAATTCGTCTTAAGGTCAGAGTGTCCAACACTTGCCTCGGCTCAATTTTTTAGATTTTTCTAATCCATATCATGTGATTTTATCTTTGTGTATGCTTTTGTTTTTAACATGATATTGCAGGCTTATTTCAAAATTTCTGTGTGATTAAATATAGCAATTAGACCGAATTTTTTGTATACTTTTTAGGATAATGGATAAGCATTTGAAGACCCTTGCTTCAAAGCATGTTGATACCAAGTTCATCAAGCTGGATGCAGAGGTCAGTATAAACTTCAATATGGTCTTGAGTTCTTATAATTGGTGCCGCGTTTAGTGTTTGCTCGGGTTGATACTACTTGTTGCAACCTTGCATTTCAGTCATTTAGTTGGAAAGCTTTAGAATGGGGAATTGACGATTTGAAAATGAAACGCAGAATGCGCCGTTCTTCATCACCAAGATAGGGGTCAAAACTTTGCCTTGTGTCATAATCTTCAGGTTAAGCCATCTCCATCATAACTATTATATCTATATACCTCCCCATTTCCAGTATTTAAGATGCATCTCAGCATGTGGTGGCTCTTAAACAAAAAGCCAGGAGAGCAAAGAAAGCTGAAACTGTACTAAGATCACAATCATTTGAACATTCACACTTGGCAACTTGTGTATTAACCAATGTTTTGAAAGGCGAGGTGTAGATGCAAGGCGTTTTTGGTCTCGTAAGGCAAGGCATAGGCCTTTTGAGACATGAATTATTTTTATAAGAACATTGATAAATAATACAATATAATTAAACTGAACCATTAGTTTCCATTGAAGCTTAATAATCAATCAAATATAATTAAATATAAGTAATAATTATAATAGTCAATCTTAAAACTCAATTGGTCATTCAATTGAGAGGGAGGCTGGTTCCTAAATTGAGAGGAAGGTTAGAGCTGAATAGATATGCAGCTGAGAAGAATGACTTTGGGTTTAGGTCTGTTTGATTGTATTGGGTAGGAGTGAGAAATGATTTGTTAAGCCAAATAATAACTTTTGGATAAAACAAAAAACAAAAAAGTTTAAAACAAGTGTTGTAAAATAACTGGGATATGTGCGAATATTGAGCTGCACGTAAAGTAGATGAGACACAGCATTTAACGAGGTTCGGCTATGCCTACGTCCTCGGAGAGCAGCAGCAGTAACTTTTCACTATATAAAATAATATGGCTATAACTTTAGTGTTTACAATATGTGTGCTCACTGAATTTTCTCTGTAGGAGAATTTCTCTCTGCTCTCTTTCTCTTCACTCACTCACCCTATTTCTTCTTCTCTTCTTTTTCTCTGAGCTCTTTCTTCCTTCTCTGATGGTGGTATATCAATGCAAGGGTAGAATAATGTCTTATTTATAGGCTGAGGAAATGATGCCCGTGAGTGTGCATGTGATAAGCCTCCAAACAATTTTGCTTAATTTCTTTGTGGGCCCCATAAATGTGGGCTCCACATGTTTATTCTTTACAACAATTGACAAATTTTGGGGTTCGTACTGTGGGTTTGTTCTTTCACGTTCATTCTTATCTATAATGGAATTACCTCAGTCCATTTCGGCCAATGATATTGTCGACATTTAATAATTGAACGTGGTTCCAATCAACACAGCCCATTGATGATTTGAGTAGCTACTCCAAAATCAAAAATTGTCACTCATCAATTCATGATCCCATCATTCTCATTTGCACGTGCATGCATCAATTATAAGCATTTCTTTGCTTTTGGGTACCCAAGCCACTTCATGGGGCTTTTATTATGTGAGAATGTGGATTATAACCTCCAATGGAGCGTTATTTTACAGTAGGGCGTAGATAATCTCCATTTTGGGAGTTGGAACATTCAGAACCCATATAATTTGTCACAGATTAATATATACATGTCAATTAATTTATGGGACTTTAACCCATATAATTTGCTACGCATTAGGCGTGCACAATATCAATATTGACATGTTAAATGATTGTCCTTTTGGGACTTCAATCCATATTATTTGCTACGCGACAGACGTGCATCATATTGATCACTGCTATACTCATATTCTGTTCTTATGGGACTTTAATCTGTGCAGTGTATTATTAATGTATCCAACTTGCAATCTGTAAAATTTGCATTAATAATTCATGGATACATACAAGCCATTCTTTTGGAACAGACTTATCTCCTCATTTGGTTACCTTTCAAGATAAAATATCAAATAAGTATATAAGCATAAAATAACACAAGTATTGCTTACATCCTTAGGTGGGAGAAACTTTTCTCAAGTATCATTCAAGCTCGTATCGGCCCAGTAAATATAATGTAGCGCTTGATAATCTAGTTATATCCTGCAAGAGCAAAAATCACAACTCTTTTGCCTCTGTTAAAACAAATAACTCTCAGAGTTAGGATCACTTCATGGATTCTTTCTTCAGATGTTCATTCTAAAGAAATAAAATCTCTTATAAACAGAGAGTTACAAAAAGAGAAAAAATGCAAAAAAAAATTGTGATGTTGATTGCAAGATAAGGTAAGCAATCAAGGAAGGAAGCTGGTGGGAGCAGACAACAAGCTCAGCAATCAAAGAAGGAAGCTGATGGGAGCAAACAACAAGCTCTCATTTCTCCTAGTCTAGAAGAACTTCCGGAGATTAGAGCATAAGGTTGCCTTCACAGTTCCCGGATGTGGCGAAAACGTGATCAGTGATAGTCTCGCTTCCTGAATGGATGATCAGAGATAGTCTTGCTTCTCGGGCATATTGAGTGTTCACTGATAAGAAAAATAAGTAGATATCGCATCACTAGGTATGGAGAAAACTGGATGTCTTCTGCAAAGAAAATTTCGTTAGTAACACATTTATACACAAATATGAGAAATAGATAGAACCGATGAATTTCAAATTAACCATAGGAAAATTGCGAGATTCTCGGGGTGCTTTTGAAAAAAATAGCTCCGTGAAATCCGCAAAGCAAGATCGGCTTTGATGAAAATAATATTTGAAAACGCCGAAAGTGCCGACAAACATTAATGGAGGCCGCGTGAAGTTTTGGAATCTGAAAAAGAAAAGGAGAATATACCTACTTTGTATGACACAATGTTTTTGGCATAAACAAGGGATGTTGGGTTTTCTCCGTATTTATAGATTCAATTGTGCCCATTTATTGCACATTTACGGAGACCAACATATTATCTTTAAGGGTTATTAAATGCACAGAGCATATCACCTGAAGTGATTCCCTAAAAATGTATAAATAGCTGGGTTAAAGCTATATAATGTGTCATAAAGTTTAATCCCTTTAAACAAAATCCTTGAAAGGATTGAAATTGCATGAAGCAAGTCCCTGAATGACATGTGCCTGAAGCACAAAATTTGTACTCAATATTAATGTACATAAATTACATCAGTGAGTATATTGATTATAATGTGTTTGCAACACATTAAAGCTTCTCAAGAGTTCAAGAAATATTTGTCTCGATTTAAGGATCGAGCATTATGCCAACGAGATTCTTGCTTATACTAAGAAAGTATTGAAGCATTTTTATGAGGATTATCCGTTGGACACTTTAATGATTTTCCGGAAGTATATTCGACCGGACATCATATTTTCCAGATAGGGCTCAACTCCATCACCATCATTTTGGAATGATGTGAGGTATATTTGATGCTATCTCCGCATAACACCTTGTACGGGCATATTCTTTCAAGTGAACTTACAAATAGCCCAAGTTTTGTTAGAAACGCGGACTCTGAAAATTTCTATGATTTACATAGAGATAGCTCACTGGAAATATATTTACTTACTCAACTACGAGAATTGTTAATGGCTACATCCTCTACTCACTCTGAAAGGTTCTCACTCCAAAAGATAGTCATGAAGACATCAGGGGGAGCATCCAGAAGTATGCTATACAGATTGCTGTACTCTTCCTTCCATCAGTTTTCTACCTTACTAGGTTTTCTCCAAGCAAGGTTTTAATGAGGCAACCAATCTAGGGACATGTGGTCTCCAAGGGGGAGTGTTGTAAAGAATAAACATGTGGAGCCCACATTTATGGGGCCCACAAAGAAATTAAGCAAAGTTGTTTGGAGGCTTATCACATGCACACTCACGGGCATCATTTCCTCAGCCTATAAATAAGGCATTATTCTACCCTTGCATTGATATACCACCATCAGAGAAGGAAGAGAGAGAGCTCAGAGAAAAAGAAGAGAGGAAGAAAGAGGGTGAGTGAGTGAAGAGAAAGAGAGCAGAGAGAAATTCTCCTAGAGAGAATTCAGTGAGCACACATATTGTAAACACTAAAGTTGTAGCCATATTATTTTATATAGTGAAAAGTTACTGCTGCTGCTCTCCGAGGACGTAGGCATAGCCGAACCTCGTTAAATGCTGTGTCTTATCTACTTTACGTGCAGCTCAATATTCGCACATATCCCAGTTATTTTACAACAAAAACAACACCCAAAACGCATAGCTTCATTAAAACCCAAAGGTAGCCCAAATTCCTCGCGCAGCTCACGCCTTACATGGCAGAGCGCATGCCTTCCTACGCCTCCTTGTCGATGCACGTGCTAAGTGTGCAAACAGCTAAATAAGGGAAAGCCTGAGGTGATTTGCTCCCGCCTCGCTCTGACGTGCACTTTGAGGCTCGCCTACGCATGCCTTTGAAAACACTGGTATTAACATGCCTCGAGCATGTGGTGGTGATGTTCATGCTGCTTTCAGCTTACATTGAGATCTTGTGTTAAAATTCATATTTACGAATTCAAAAGGTTTGCCTTTTTGGAAAAGGAGTTGTTGTGGATAGGTTGGTTGGATTTCAAGATATGGGAGGAAAAGATGATTTCAGCACAAGGGCACTTGAGGTTGTACTAATCAAGAAAGGTAAATGCTTTGTCATGAGTGTTTTGCAACTCTTAATTTGCTGTAGAGTCTCTAATGCCATCTCTAACGCAAGAGGCTAAACCTAAAATATCCCAAATTATTGTCCAAAACTTCTCCCAACCCAAAAAAGTGAAGGGGCTAAAATTTAGGAAAACTCAAATTTGGATCCAAATACCAGTTCAAGTATTACCTGGACCAAAACTATTCAGTGAAGCCCACCAATAGATGGCACAACCTATGTGCATCAGAACAGATAATGGGGCTTGCATTGGGGCCAGCGTTGGTGGCTTTTTTTCCTGGCCCATCCCACATGTTTGCTCCTGGTCAAGTGGCCGTTGCAATTCAAATGTCTTTTTTTTCAAAAAATCTAATAGTAACTTTAAAAAAGAGAATGGCCCATACTGCTAGCTTTCTTCCAGCTTAAAGTGACTGTTGCAATTCAAATTTCTTTTTAAAAAAAAATTCTAATAGTAACTTTAAATCAGGACAAAAGATGGTCTTCACCAAAGTAGCCCAACGGGGGTAGATCCCATCTGCCAAATAGTGGCCCAAATGGTATTGATTTACATTGATAATATATTCAACATGAGGCGCCACTCCATGTACCACATCATTGAACAATGGAGAATGAGGTAAAATGTTGATATCATTGTTGGATCCAGCCGCTCCAAAAAAGGCATGTCATATCCATGTGTCGTACGAGACCACGACCTCTAGCACAACAACAGGTTTTTTTTTAATACCGGTAAATTGGCATGCCCAGGAAGATGGACAGTTCTTCCATTCCCAGTGCATGCAGTCAAGACTTCCTAACATGCCTGGGAAGTGTTGACTTCTTGCCTTGAGCAATAGCTTGTAAAGGTCAGTTGGATTTGGAGACCTGAGGTACCATTGGCCATACACGGCTTCAACATCACAACAAAACTTACGGAGTGACTCAAGAGCTGTGCTTTCACCCAATCTACAATACTCGTTAGTTGTGTCAGCTGAGCATTCCCAAGCAAACATATGGAAGACAACGATTAACTTTTGCTCTGGGGATAGGCCTTGTTAGCCGAGCCGTCTTTTTTTATAGCGAAAGTATGGCTCGTGGTTGACAACATCATTCAAGATGCGGTAAAACAACTGTTTCCGCATTCGGAACTGCCTACGAAAGTCTGTAGTATTAAAATGTGGCCTTTCAACGAAGTAGTCGGACATGAGATTGCAATGGCGATCTTCCCTCTCATGGTTCTTATACTCACAACTGACTACTGTCTCACCATGTTTGGTGGCTTCATTCCCCAGTGAAGTATGGTGGACAAAGGCTTGTATCACTCTCTGATGATGTTCATCATCTGAATCATTGTCAAACATAACATCATCAAACATAAAGGAAAAAATGGCCTTGCCACGGTTATCTATTGAAAGCTTCAAATGATATGAAAAGTATGAGAATGAATAAGATGATGTGCTTGAAATGATATCAAAAGTATGAGAATGAAAGGAGATTGATGAAATTGACAAAGGAAAAATAAATTGAGAAATAGAAAAAATATTTTTGGTATATTAATTGAGAAATGGGTGAGTATTTATAGAGTTTGGAGTGAGTTTTGGGGTTAGATTTGATTTGGATTAATTTAAAATATTATTTTGACCGTTTGATTTAAATTTCAGCCATTGATTTTTTTTTTTTTTTACCGTTAAAATAGCTTAGATTTAATATAGATCATTGATCTAAAGTTACTATTGGAATTTTAAAAAAAAATTAATTTGAATTGCAATGGTCACTTTTAAGCTGGAATAAAGCCAGAAGCGTGGGCCAGTTTCTTTTTAAAAATTACTATTATATATATATATTTTTTTAAAAAGACATTTGAATTACAACGGTCACTTGACCAGGAGTAGACACGTGGGATGGGCCAGAAGACAAAGCCACCAGTTGTGCCATCTGTTGGTGGGCTCCACTGAATAGTTTTGGGCTCAGGCAATACTTTGATTGGTATTTGGGTCCAAATTTGAGTTTTTCCAAATTTTAGCCCCTTCACTTTCTTGGGTTGGGAGAGGTTTTGGGCAATAATTTAGGATATTTTAAGTTTAGCCTCTTGGGATGGCCTAAGCTGCCATTTTAGCAGGTATAATTAGTGAGAAGAAAGGGGAGGATGATGAAGATGATGGATATCATGAAGGTAGTCGCAGGATGGTGAGACCCTCTGTGAATCTTGATGATTCTGATTCAGACTTGAAAAATAAAAAAAAGAATAAAAAAAAAAGAATAAGAAAATGATACCACAGGACAGTGAGATCCTCTGTGAATCTTGATGATTCTGATTATGATTCGGACTGAAAAAATAGAAGAAGTAGAATAAGAAAATGATACTCGAGTTTTCAGATGCTTTCTGGTTGCATGCGCTTACACTTGTTGTCACATCTAATTTGTCACCTTATGAGTGGAACTTTTATGTTTGTTTCTTTTTTAGGATCAAAATTGCATTGGAAATATATTCTTCCCGTCCTTCATATTGGCTAGAAAGTACTTTCTGTTTTGTTAATGTTAACTAACTGTGTGGCGAAGATATCAAAGGGAAGAATTAAGGCTGAATATTAATTAACAAGTTCACATTGTTTATGTTATGTGGTTCTCACCAAAATTTGAACATGAATGAAAGGGATTTTTAGATTAAACAATGACTAAAAAGAACCAAAAAGATTATTGGAATTGGATTTCACTCTCTCAAATAATGACTATGCAATGAAATGGGCTGTGAGTCAACCCAAGGTCATCTTGTCTGAGTCAAATTTTTTCACGTCCAACCAAAATGCAATTTAACTCTAAAAATTGTCCTCCTTTTTTGATCTAGCCCCTCTTTCCCTGGGAAAGAAACTCTTTCTCGCCCCACCTAACATCTCTCCTTCCTTTTCACACCCCTTTATCGATGGTGGATTACTTATTCCGATCTACATCTCCTCATGCCGTCTCTGCCTTGCCTGCGGATGATGCCTTGCCCCTCACCTCTCCTCTCGTCCCTCTCTCCTTTCCTTCCTATGTTTCCCGTCCTCTCTTTCCCTCCCTCCTTGACTTTTCCTGCTCACCCTTTTCTTTTGTTGTGACTTTGGAATTTTCTTTTGTTTTGCAAGGAATGTGTGGTTGGGTGTGGGTGGTTTCGTTGTTCTGCTCCTATGTTGTCTGGGGATTGCCTTTGTGTTTTGATGGCTTGGGTGGTTTCCCCTGTGATCGCCGCAGTTGTTTTATTGTTTTCATTATTGTGTTGCCGGCCCTTTTTTTGCTTTGTTTGATTGTTTTGCAGATTTGAGGTTTGATTCATGCTGGAAAACTACTTCAGATCTGTGATTCACCTCTATTTGTGATTTGGTGGCAAACGAGGTGACCAAGCGTGTTGTTCGGTTCTCTTCAGCCTTTTGTGCTGCTTTTGTTTTCAATCCATTTGTGGTGTTGATCAATATTCTCTTCTAGATTTTACTTGTAAGAGCCTCTACTGCTTGATATGCATTTTCTCCTCCTACAATTGACGGCTATTTCTCGGCACCTTCCCTTCACCACCATCTTCAGTGCCTCGACCACACGAGGGTCTCCGTTACTTGATGACTCTTATGCAGTTGGGGTTGCTTTTAAAGTGCTTATGTTGTAGCTTTGGTGGCTTGTCCACCATCATTTTCTGTCTCGAGCATTGGTTACTGGTTCCTCTCCGGTAGGTGTGGGATTGTGTTGATTGTGCTGCTGTTTGGTTATGGGTGGTATGGCATTTTCCTATTCCATATTCACTGCCTTTTGTGTGCACTTTGCTTTATTGGGCTTTATGTCCTCCTTAAGTGTTATGATCTAGGAGGTTTTATGCCTTCTTGTGTTGCAATTAGTTGAATTACTTTGTGGAGTTCACTTTGTTATATCCTGCTTTTGCCTACTATCTAATAAAATTTGATTCCGACACAAAAAAAAAAAAAAAAAAAAGCCAAAATGCAATTTAGGCTTCTTGGTTTAGGAAATATTTGGTAAATGTAATCCCAAAAAGTTCCACAGCAGAACAAGGAAATAATCAAGCAGAACAATAAATCAAGAAGCTTTATTTTTTATTCGGTTCAATAATCAAGGAGACCAGAAAAGATTGCAAATTTTGGATCCATGGTGTGGAATTAAGGAGAATTAAGAAAAATATCTAATTCTTTTATTGCCAGATAAAAAGGAAAAATAACAATGTACATTTGATTAAACGAATTAAAAGAAAAAAATTTGAATATTAGCAACAAGGTTAGAAGAGTTGGTGAAAAAAAAAACTTTAAGAACACCAAAAGTAACTAAAGTGGGTGCAACATACCCCTTCTCAATTTTTATGATAGCATACTATGGTATTTTAAATTTGTTATAATGTGATTTCACCATTAGGGTTTTTATCAGATATCTATGTTAGTTGCCTACATGGCAATATTGGTCCCACATTTTCTTATTTTAATTTTAAATTGAATAAAATATTTATATAAAAAAAAGATTGTTTTATAAAAAAAACTCTCCCTACCCCGATTTCTCCCCCCCCCCCCCCCCACATTCCCCCATGACCCATCACCCCACAAACTCCAACCCGCAACCATAGCCCTCACGAACCCATAACCCTAGCCCCACAACCACCTAGACCCCCTCCCCTCATTTCCTCCCGATTTCTTCTCCCCTCATTCCTTTTGATTTCTTCTCCCCCTCCTCCCATATATTAATATGAAATAAAATTTAAAATAAAACTCTCTCTCTCTCTCTCTCTCTCTCTCTCTCTCTCTCTCTCTCTCTCTCTCTCTCTCTCTCTCTCTCCTTCCACCCATACTTGAAGACGGTAAATTTGTGGGAGGAAGGAGGGGGAAGAAATTGGGAGGAATGAGGGGAAGGGGGTCTGGGCAATTGCATGTTGGGGTTTTGGGTTCGTAAGGGCTGTGGTTGCAGGCTAGGGTGGAGGTTGGAGGGTGGTTGTGGGATGGGTTTGGAGGTTAGAGTTTGCGGGTAGTGGTTGTGGGAGCAAATAATCTAGCTTGTAATCACAAGACTCCACGTGGACAAGAAGAATATCTCATAAGTCAATTAATTGAGCCCATTTATTTGGCAAATTAATTGATACTAAAAATAGGGATATTATCTTTATTTAAAAAGATAATATCACCAATTAAGATATTATCCTAATTTGGAGATATCATCATCAATTACTGATTTGATCCTAACCAAATCCCTAATTGACTCTTTCTGTACAATTTGGAGAAAGAATTCCTTCCAAATAAGAAGATATTCTTTGAAAAACCCTAGAGGCCTAGATCCCTATAAATACAACACACAAGGTAATTTAAAACTCAATTTTGAAACCCTTGAAAAATACCTGAAATCCCTCTCATTCTCTCTCCCTCTCTCTTAGCTAACGACCACCCTAGCCGCCGACTCCTCCACTTTTGTCTCTCCATACGGTTTAGGCCATCACACACTGCTCCGGCCACCCAGTTTTCCCTATAGAGAAAACTTTGTACCCTTTTTTAGCTATTGTTTCTTCTAGATACAATCGAACTAACTTAGGCATCGAAGGGCCTTTGGCTAACAACCCCCAGGTGTAGTATTTTACTCTAGTTTGATTTTACAAGGATTGAAGAAGAGAGAGAAAGAAGTTCAAAGTACGAAGGATCTTCAAGTGGATGTTCTCCCGTGAGAATGTTTGCACAAACATTTGGTGGTTTCATTCAGAGCACGAGTTATACTCAACATGTGCTCTTGAATCCGTTTCCTTATATTTTTCACTCAACTGAACAACCATGGTTGTGAGCAAATGCACGAAGAGCAAAACTGCTACATGATCTAATCCGGGACAAACTCAGGCCACCACAATGACGTGGCCTCGAGAAAGCCACCAGACGCTACAATTGAAGCCTTGAATTGGCCTCCTGGTGTTGCAGCCTCCCGCTGCTCCTCCTCTCGATCCTATGACCGAAAGCACCACCTTAGCACCACCGCGCTACCTCTCGGCCACCTTGCTGCAAGCACTGCAGCCATGTCGGATCCCACAACAAAAACCATGGCTTTGCTACAGGAACAGACAGCTGTAACGCCTTTGTAGCCACACAGTATGGTTGCTGCCACGCCCTCGCAAAGTGCGATTATGCCACTGGGTCTAGCAGCAGCCACCAACACGGCCTCGTAGCTAGATTCGATACTTTCCACCACTACGTTGCCACCTGTGATTGACTTCGGCTCAATCTTGGAGAAAATAAGTTTGTTCCCTCGTTTGCCTACATGTTCGACGTACGCACTAGTGTACACCTCCAAATGAAATCCTAGCCCGTGTGGATTTAGGCTCCACACAATTCTTTCCTCCTTGTCCACGAATTAAAATAGACCTCAGCCTTAGAGTCGACCAATTGACCTAGGGAATGGACAACCAAAATGACTTAGTGAGGTAGCTTCTCAACCAAATAGACTTTGTCCGAAACCTTGGCCTTGGACCACAGGGTGAAGAGAGAAGGATGGACGAACCCACATGCCAGCAGTTCAAGAGGTCCCAAGCAGATTGACCAGGAGCAGGCATATAAGGAGAAGGACAAAGAGCGTGATCACTATGCTCGCATGTCACAAGCATCCACAAACCACACTTGAGTAGACAAAGTCTCCAGTCTAGATTGAGTTCAAGGACCAACATGCACGAAAGGCTGGGTCAATGACCTGACATTTGTGCTGGCCTAGTCCACAAGGAAATGTTCATGAGAGGCTCGGGCTTCAGGAAGGTCAACCTAACGACCCTCACAATAAAGTTCCCGAAGAAAGGCGCTCCGCAGCTTGCTCCCGAAGAACCAATTCCAATCGACAAGCCATAGGGAATCCCTTGCAAAAGCAGTCCACCAATACGACATACAGGCAAGACAACCAAGAAGGTCAGCCCTTGCAAGTCAATGAGGAAGTCAATCAGTGCCGCCCAAATCCTGAAGGCCACCACAATGACCCACATGCCATGCTTGCAGAAGATGTCGAGAAACTTGTGAATAACCTGCTTCGAGACTTGAAGATTGGAGAGATTTAGAAGATTCTCTGCGGAGAGAGATGGACCAAGCAAACTCCTCACCATTCATCATCAAAATCGAGCAGGCTGCTCCCTCAAAGCGATTCTTAACACTTTGTTTCACAAACTTCACAGGGGATCCAAATCCCGAGAGCTCCTGGTGAAGACTTGTTCGTATACCTGGCAGTATTCAGCTCGGTCGTTAGCTCAGCTCTCATTCGAGAAGAACAGGGGGCCCAACATCCAGTATTCTACACGGCAAGAGCTCTCCTCAATATAGAGACTCGCTACTCGAAATTGGATGAACTGGGGGCCCAACATCCACTAATGATTTAAAGCCCCCATTGGGCTTGCTCTTATATTTGATGGGTTGAGACAACAATAAACCTTCTAGTAAGACCATAAATTTATCAAAACTAGTCCCCCTTGTTTAATTCATAGTAGAACTTGTTGGCGATCAAACTCTAACAAGTTAATGAGTTTTATTTTATTTTTTATAACACTAATCACTTGTTTGGTCTCACATTATTTTGCTTCCCTCGATCTAACTCGATCATATTTTAGGTCATCACTGAAAGATCCTTCTTACAAAAATTTAGTTAAATCGAAAAGCATTTTGTTATCTTATCATGACGAAATTAATAGACTGGCACAATGTTGTCAATAAACAATAAAATGTTCAAGACAGTAATCAAATAGTGAAACGATTTTCCAATTTGGATGAATCCTTGTGAGGATGATGACTTGAAAATAAACTATTCATATCGTCATATTTGATTGTCATTTGAACCCAAAGGAATGCTAAGTATCGTATTAACTTATTAATTTGTTAGCACTTGAGCCCTACTGTTTATATACTACAATCATCATTTATATGCAGGCTTATTTACTGTAGTGCCCCTGAAATTTTGGTCAAATCTCACTTTACCCCCTGAAAGTCAAAGTAACCTACTATACCCCCTTGACCAAGGTTTCTTGTTTCGCTTTACCCCATACTGTTAAGTCCATCCAAAAGTCTGTTAAAATTACTGACGTGGCATGAGTATTTTAGCAATTCTATAAACATGGATTATTGTCCAATAATCTTGGTGATGTGGCAAAGTGGAACCTACAGTCCATTGACCAAAAATTAATAAAAATTTAGTTACCTTTAAATAATTTAAAACATTAAAAATATCAATTATATAACATAATAAATAAAGTAAAATGAAATTGAAAATAAACAAGACCCTTCACCCACGCCAAGGGCAAACCAAGGAAAAAAATTTCCAAGAGGAATGAACGAAAAGGTGCAAAAATAATTGAGGGAGGGGAGAGGGGAGCATTGAGTTGGGTTGACGGGACGGTGGTGGTGGTCCTCTGTGTCTCTATTCCTCTTTCTATCTCGCCAAAATTTATCAAGAACGATCTCAGTGCTTGGTAACACCACCATCTATGTCTCTCTTTGTTGTTGCTATTTCGATTATGTCTAGAGATAGAGGGGGTAGGGCATGAATGGATTCGCCAGAGGAGGAGGGTGGGTGTAATGTGAAATTTGACCACGGTTTCAGGAGGCACTCCAATAAATAAGCCTTTATATGCATGATTGAGGACTTTTATTTTTATTGTTTATGAAGTATTATGCATAATGTATGGTTGGCTTTGAGTCTTGACATTGTATGGCACGTCTCTCTCTATAAAAGATTATCCCCAGAACATAGCAAAATCTACAAAATCAAATCATTCAACGTGAAGAAGACTATTGCTAAAGGACATTATCTTTTACATTAGTATTGTTGTTAATATTAATATTGACATTAATTATTTTTCTTATGATAATTATAGTGTGAACAAAAAATAGAACTAGATAATCGCTTTGGACTAGAGCCTAGAGTTGGTAGAGATGTTCCAAAATATTAAATAGTAATACTAGACACTAATTTTTGTTTATTAAAAAATATGGTATCATTTCATTTATTTTATATCTGTATTGTTTTAGATTTTATTTATTCACAACAAATAAGACGTTTACACATAAATTGGTGTCCAACAATTAGTGTAATAAATTAGTCTCCCTAAATGATTTTTGTATTCATTTATAGGTCACTCACAATCACTAGGCTATTTTACGACGTCATGTGTAGTGTCTTGCACGTTTGGCTTTTCATTGAAAAAAATGCCCCTGCCACGGAAATACTGCCAGATAAAGCCAATGGATTAGCAGCACTCATCGGTCATTTCTTTTAGTTAAAAATAAGATATTAATGGTTGCATGGCGTCCAATTATCATTATTAAATGCCACAAAATCAAATGCCATCTTCAAACTTGAATAATATATAAACAATTTCCCCCTAAAAAAATGGCTGAAAGACTTGTAGATTTGTTGAACGGATTATAAAAGTCTCAGTTTGTGAATGGGCAAATATTCTTTGGAATGTGAGATTAGCATTGGCACTCGGTAATTAATTTAGGCACTAAGCAGATTGTACAAAGAAAAGTAAAGGGCATATAGCTCAACTGGTGGTCGAGAATAATTATCTTTACACTTAAAAGTCATGCGTTCGAACTCCTTTCACCCGTTTGTATTAAAAAGAAAAATTAACCCTTCAAAAATTAAAGTGGCATCAGAATCAGATCATATAATTTTGTCATGTAGACAAAAACAATTGGAAAACAAAAAGAGTGATTTTGATGTTGAGACAGAAGGAGTTTGATTAGTAAGTTAGTTTGTGTCTTCTTCGATTATCCAATAACTTTCATATCGGAAAAATAGTATAGTTCTATACAAAACCGATAAAGCTACAAGTGAGTTAACTTTTGGAGCAATTAAAGGACAAAATGACATAAAACTTGAGAAATGAATGAAGTAGTTTGTGTGCGGTTGAAGCACAACCTTTGTCTTTGTGCTTAGAGAATTTGCGAAGTGTTAGCTGTAAAGCCGTGCTCCATGCTCCACGCTTCTCTACTCTCACTATCCCTGCCTTGCAGCTTAGTCCTCCATACAATTGTATAGTTGACCAGAAATTTTGTTTTAATTTAGAGCATCATTTTTTTTAAATTCATATATGTGATTCGCTTTTTCCTCTTCTCATTCATGAATTTTTCATAAATTGATTCATTTCACTCCCTTATTGAGTATGTGGAGGGCAAAAACAAAGAAACTTATTTGTATTGTTTAATTTTGTGCTCATTTGTATACTCTTTGACAAGCAATTATTCATTGTAGTTGGACAAATAATAGTTTTTTCTCTTCTATCTTTTATCAAAAATTAGTGGGGACCACTGGATCAGGAGGTCGACGATGAAAAACAAATTTGTTGAAAATAATCAAGTCATAATCAAGATGTTCATCTCATCGAAAGTATGCTTTTATCCTCACAATATATAAATCAAAGACCTATACATTTCTACTTTATGAGCCAAGCAAGGAAATATTAGGGAGTTTCTGGGGTAAAAATTGGACCTCAATTGTGTTGCTTTCTTAGCAACTTGCCCCAGAAATATTAAAGGAGTCCGGAATTTCAAGTGACCTTCAAGCAAGCACTAAAGCAGAAATAAGGCTTTCCTAGTTTTTTTTTTTTTTTTTTTTTTTCTGGTTCTATTTTTCGCATTATTTCTTTCATTTATAGATAGTATTCTTAGGGTTTCTAAGACTATATAAACTATTTTTCAAGAGAAAAATGTTGATTCAAAATAATCAAGTAAAAGAGACATAAATGACGAATTCATCATTGAAATGGAAAAGCGAAAAAAGGAAAAAAAAGGAGATTCCAAATTAAGGCTATCAATGAAGCCGGCTTTTTTTTTTTTGGTGACATATTTAGTCATATACTCATTCTTAGCACTAATAATATAGATAAACCCTATATCATTTAATTTTTATAAACAAACCAAAAAAAAAAATCAAAAAATAACGGCTAGCCTTATTGAATTTAATTTTTTATTATTAAATTACTTTGATGCCCTATTGAGTGTTTTGATTTTTTTTTTTTTTTTTAATGAGATTTTGGGATTTGGTTTGTTTTAAGAAATTAATAGCAGTTTTGTAATTTAAAAGAAGTTAAAAGTATTTTTGTTATGTTATCCATGAACTTTAGAAATAAACCAAATAAAATTATAGCTTATCCCCGAAAAGATTTATTTGGTAGAAACTTAATAGTATAGGATTGCAAGGTATTTATAGTTGAAATTCTTAATAGTAACCATTGATACATGTGTTTAAATCCTCCACCACTAATATGCAGTTAGTATTGTAAAATGCTTGTGTCCTAAACTATTGATTACATTTGTTAAACATGCAACGACACACGAGACACTCATTCTATTTTAACATATATAACACTACTCAAAACATTCCATTTGCAAATTTGAAAACAATGACACGTGTAACAATATCATTACTGGTTATACCACCAAGCATTGTTGGTGTTGAAATTACAAGTTTTGGAGGGGATTAATAAGTTCAAGGGGGCACTAAATAGTAAATTGACCAACTTTTTGTGTATTGAATAAATTTTGCGTCTTACGTCATAACAATTGATTGGTAAATAAAAAAGTCATAACAAGTGGTAAGATAAAGGGCCTCAAATCTACCTTAATAGATAAGAAAACGACGTAGTATCAAGACAGAAGGAACTAGTACAACTAGTGTTAGAAAAGAAGCCGCCGCCTGTATTTGAATCCTTGTCCAACTAGGAATCCTTGTCCCACCAGAATTTGACCTCTTCTTGTAAATAAATAAAAACCCGTACACCATTTCCATTCTCACTCTCTCAAACCCAGATATTTCCCCCAAAATTAAGAAAATATAAAAAGATTTCTCATAATCGAATCTCAATCGACGATGAGCCATCATATAAAGGAATTGCAGGTGCTCTCGCTGCCTCCACCTTCTTCTTCTTCTTCTTCTTCTTCTCGGCCTCCTTCTTTTCTGTCTCTCTCCCTTTGCCTCCAAGCAGCCATGCGCCCTACACTCCCCGCTTTACTCTTCTTCGCCTTCGCCTCCCTCTTCCTCTTCGCCTTCTTCTCTCTCCACCTCTCCCGCACCACTCAATTAATCCAACACTTCCCAATCGCCATCGACAACATCAACTACGCAATCTTCCACGACCCTCAGCTTCCCTCCACTCATCGCGCTCTCCACGTCTCCTCCATCATCATCAACCACTCCGCCATCTCCACCGTCTCCATTCTCTTTCCCGCCTGGGAGCTCCTCCTCCTCGTCTCGCCGCACACTCCGATCTCAGCCGCCGACGACACCTACGTCTGCCTCTTCCAGAACAACGACACTTCGCCGGTCAGATTCTCTAAAACGCTGCCGTTTTCCAACCGGACGACCCTCACATGTCCGATGCCCAAGAGAGTGAAGCATCTCCGGCCGTTTTATCAGCCGGTGCTGGCGAGGAGCGAGGAGAAGGACGCGCGGGCTCCGGGTCTAGGTTCCCCTGAGCTGATCAGGTGGAACTTTCTCGTCTACGAGTCATTTTCCACCGAAAACGACGTCGTCGTGTTCGTCAAGGGGCTGAACCACCGTCAGGGCGTCAACCGACCTCCGAGCGAGTTCAGGTGCGTGTTTGGCGACGGCGACAAGAACTCCGTGAAAACCGCTGTTACGAGCTCGACACAAGAGGTGTTCAGGTGCCAGCACCCGAACTTAACGGAGTTAGAAGACACCTTCTACTATAACGAGCAGCAGCAGCAGCAGGAACGACGTCGTCAAGATGTGACCAAATTCAAAATCTCACTGGAGATCGTTGACGGACTTGTGGTGGTCCCATCCGTTGCCTATTACACTCGTCCTAGGCCTAGGACTAGACTGACGACCACGCAAACGACGTCGTCGAAGCCTGATCCGGATCACGATGTGTGCGCGTGTACAATGGTTTACAACGTGGCAAAGTTCCTGAGGGAGTGGGTGATTTACCATTCCAAAATCGGAGTCGACCACTTCATCCTGTACGACAACGACAGCGACGACAATCTGGAAAGTGTCGTTTTGGGGCTGCAGCAGGAGGGCTACAACATAACGACGCTGTTTTGGGTTTGGCCGAAGACCCAAGAAGCCGGCTTCTCACACAGCGCCATATACGCCAAGCATTTGTGCAAGTGGGTGTTGTACATTGACGTCGACGAGTTTGTGTTCGCGCCATATTCATGGGCTCACTCGCCCCAACCCTCCAAGCACATTATCAAATCTTTGTTACCCAAACACAATAACCGGAAAAATAATAATAATAATGTTGCCGTTGGTCAGGTTTCCATCAAGTGCAATGATTTTGGACCGTCGAATCTGAAAACGCACCCGGCTGAAGGCGTGACGCAGGGGTACACTTGCCGGAGGCGGTTCGGGCAGAGGCACAAGTCTATGGTGCTACTGGACGCAGTGGATTATTCGCTGCTGAACATGATACATCATTTTGAGATGAAGAAAGGGTACAGGTCAAGGAAGTTGAGCATGGAGGAGGGGGTGGTGAACCACTACAAGTACCAGGTGTGGCCGGAGTTTCAGACAAAGTTTCGAAGACGGGTGTCTGCGTATGTGGTGGATTGGACGCAGGAGCTGAACCCCAAGTCCAAGGACAGGACACCAGGATTAGGGTTTGAGCCGGTGGAGCCCAAAGGGTGGGCTGACATGTTCTGTGAGGTTAGAGATGAGCGGTTGAAGATGTTGACGCAGAGATGGTTTGGGTCTCCCACGTCCAACAATGGCGGCTACAGAATGTTGTGGCAAACTTGAACTATTGATTTTGGAATTAATGTTAGTTTTTTTCTTTTCTTTGTGTGAAACACAGTGCACAGAGCAATAGCTAGAGCTGGAGGTCTCGATCATGTTGGTGTGTAGAGCAAATTGTAAGGCATAGAAATACAGATTAATGTAAAGTAGTGATATCAGGTGGGATTCATTCATTCAATTTCTTGTTGGCTTTTTTATTTGTTTGGGCTTTTTATTTTCTTCTTTTAATATTTATTTAAGCATGAATATCTGTTTTAGCTTTGAAAAGAATCACCACCACCAAAAATAGAAAGAAAACCAAGAATAAAAGAAACAAAAAGAACAGAAAAGAATAATAAAGAAAGAGTTGGCTGTCTCTGTCTCAGACTCTTCAATCAAGCAATGTTAATATTCTGGGCTTTCCTTCCTTCTTTCACATGCACGTCTCTTTTCTAGACCACGCAAAGAAGAAGCATCGCTGAATTGATGTTGATGCATGCAATATTTATCAACTAGGACTAGTTACTTTCGACTCATCACTCATGTGATAATATTTTTTATTTGCAAGTTTGTAACTAAGTTGTAACAAATAAGAAATTATCATATTATGTGTCACACCAGAAGCTATTAGCTATAGTATTAGTATTAGAGGGAATAAATTAATATGAAAAAAATATACGTCTAAATCGTATTATGCACCTGAACTCGTAGGTTTGATTCCCCCCTCATCAATATCTTTGTACAAAAGAAAAAAAAAAAATCAACTTATATTTATTAGAAAAGTAATTTTGCTTCTGCTTCATCTTAACATGAGGGAAAGTCCCAATAAATTATTTGATAAAGTTGATATTATTAACCGACAGGACTGGAATTCAACCCGATATTCTCACTCCCAATCGCAATTTTTTTTTTTTTTAGGTCGAAAAGATCTTCTATTCAAAGCACAAGAACCTCTGAACAAGAGTCTCACGCTCATAAAAGAAAACAAGTCTGTCCATGCAAGGAAACAGACAAAACATAGAGAATCTAAAAACAAACAATACAAAACTAATCAAGAAGAAGCGCCAGAAAGACGATCCAACTAAAAGGATGTTGAAACGATTCAAGACCAATCAACAACCAAATTAGGCATGGTGAGGATAAGGGAGTCCATCCTTGCAAAGGATGTGCACAAGAGAGGTGAGGGGCCGTTCAACCCGAACTTTCGTACTCCTCCTCGATAGTGCCAGCGACGTAAGATGACGCTTGATTACAATTTCTGGTGGTCCAAATCCACCTGCACTCTTCAAAATATCGTTGCTCATCGCGGATGAGGCTAAGAATTGGATACAAAGTCCAATTCCCTCGACCAAAAGAACCACGAACACTTTTGATAAGCTCCAAAGAACTCCCAATCGCAATTCCAACCTGCAATTCTGGAAAGCCATTTTGAAATCATGCTAGGTGTTGGCCCATTTACAAGTCTAGTAATGATTAATTAGAAAATATGAATGTTATAAAATTGGAGCAATCAACTAAAATATCAAATAAGGGGATGTAGCTCAGATGGTAGAGCGCTCGCTTAGCATGCGAGAGGTACAGGGATCGATACCCCGCATCTCCATTTCGTGAAATTAAATTTTTTGTTTTGACAATTTTAATTTATTATTTCATTTTCAGCACTTGAAATTGGTTGGTTGGCTTAGAGATATTCTTCTTTAATTTCTTTTGTGTGTTAAAAGAACAGTGAACAAATCTATCAAGATCTGGATTTCAAAATCGAATCCAATAATCCTTTCACTACAAAAATTCTTAACGATTCTGTTTTAAAATAGCATTAGAGAACTGGTGATTTCTTGTGATTACTTGGTCCATTTTGTGATTTCATCCCATAAATATTACAATACGGGATCTAACAAACAAACAATTATGATAATTTGGTTAACAATTTCTTCTGCATGTCGAAAATTTTCAAATCGACTAGTGTATTAATAGCCCAGTTTCTTCTGCTATTTGGCTCAGTACTGTTCCTGAGTTGAGGAGATTTTTCGGAAGAGGCCAAACTCAAAATTCCATGACCAATAATAATGCATTATGGATTAAATTGCTAAACCAATAGATTTTAACATAAAAATGATTAATCTGTACAAAAACTTTGCCCTACTACTGTGAATTTGTCATGATTCCTTGCGGCAATCAGAGAGCGACCTTCATAAGAATTTTTAATCAGAAAGAAATAAGAAAAAAGAGCCCCAACGTGTTAATGTAATCCCTACTATTATTGTCTATATACGCTACAGGGCTCCGATCAAAGCTGCAAAGCTAAATCTGGCTGCTGTTGCAAACCAATTTGAACGACGGAACCAGGTGAGCCCGGTGCACCAAGTTTGACGTTCAGGTCAGAGGGGAATGTATAAGAAACCTGTTTATTGTATATGGATGGGCCATGCCAAGATGCTTCCCCACCAAGCACATTGTTAGATTTTGATCTACTTGAAACTTCCGACTGTTTGGCTTCATTTGAAGAACTATCCTTAATCGGCATTTGATGGATGATGGTGTTGCCGTCCGAAACCATGCCGAGCATTTGCGAAGGCACTGAAGTGTTGGTTGAACATGGCTTCCCTGTTAATATGGCAGGCACATTAACATTCTCAGTTTGAGCTACAACATATAGAAGACATAAACCTACTAGAAGTGAAACTAAACTTACCCAAGTGATTTGCGGAACTCTGCCGAACCAGGAAAGGAGGCACGGGTCTTATCCCACAAACACCGCTGTTAAGTGACGCCAACTCATTGTGGAAACTCAATTCTCTCCTGCTTTCCATGTTATCACGGCTTTGCTGCGAAAATCTATGTGTAACAACGGGATTTGAGCCTGATGTACTTTGAGGTAGAAGTCTGTCTGTATGGTCATCAGATGCAGGGTAGCATTGAACCTTCTCTTCTCCCCTCTCGCAGATTGAAAACTGCTGCAACGTTGATGACTCATTTTCTCCTATCCATCCCGGACCAAACTTGAGTCCACTAGGCAAAACACTGCCAATTTTCTTTGAAGCAACCTTCCAAGCAACAGGTCCAAGATTTGCAGCAAATCGAGCTAGACTCCTTGCATAACCATGCTCAAAGTGTACACCTACCTGGTTTATTTTAGGAAAATAATAAATCAAAAAATAAGAGATCATGTTATACAAAAATCATATATTTATACAAGTCCCATGAATAAAAAGTATATTTGAGCTATTGTTATTTTATAAATTTATGAAAAAGACATACTATTCCTTTGTAAATAAACGATCTTATCATATTCACATGCAGGACAAGATGATACATTAATCAAGCCATGAGAGTTGGCATCTATAGTAGCCATATTAGCAAATACATTGTTCTATTTTTTCTTTTTTACCCTGTCATCTTGCACATGACTAAACAATTCCAGTCTGCCATGCAGAACACAATACAAGAAATTTCTCATTATACATACCGCCACAAGTTGCTTCCACTCTCCTTCAAGACCAGTGAACATAGGTGGTTCATTCCCAGAAGCCAGACCTTGGGCATAAGTGTCACGTCTATTCTCATCTACGGTAAACTGTTTCATCCCATACTTTTGCACACTTCTCAATACTGAAGCTGCAACCAAAGAAGAAAAAAAGGCTCAGTGTGTGTTGAATGAACTAGACAATCAAAACAAAATCAAGAAAGAAACTGAAATTGAAAAAAAGTACACAACAGTGGAGCACACTCAGTTGAAATCACATACTTGGAAATTCATTCTCCCATCCAGACAACCAACTTGTTTCACCACTAAAAGACCCATTGGGAGCCCTGTTTAACACATCAGAAGACCGTATGTTGTGTGAAGCAGGTCTTCTTAAATTGTAAGCGTTGGACAAGCTAGGATTCTCTCCTCCAGAAGCAAGAGTTGTTTCAGATATAGTTTGAGGACCGACACGATCAAGTGGAGACCCATCAATTGACTTTTTCATGCTCTTGCCAGGTGGCCTTCCTCTCCTCGCAAGTTTTGGTTTGGGCTCACAATCATCTGTGGCTTGCCTCAAATTGTCAAAGTCCTTTTTTGCGAGTTCTTGTATAGATCGTGCCTAACGAAATAAGTCATCATTAACCTTCAGAAATGATCAAATTCCCTAAATTGGAAGAAATGTAAGTTGAAGCTGGGCCAAACCTGTCGGAAGTAAATAGTATCCGGTGCATTATACTGCATTGCATTTGAACATATCAAAAACGCATCTTTCTGCACAAATTAAACATGAAGTCTTAAATTCCTGTCAAAACATATCAACTAATTTTACTAAACAAATCAAAGTGGAGCACCGCCATAAACAATGAGATACCATCGGAGTTTGTGGCACTTAGAATAGAATTCTCATAAGAATAAACCCACGGTCAACCACAATAATTTATCCCAATTTCTAAGATTTCAGTGATACATTAGAGTGCCATATAATCAAAATGGTTCCTAAACAGACCAAGGCCAATAAGTTGAAAACCGAAGGCAATGATAAGTTGCATCATGTTCTCAGTCCTTGATTCATCTGCCTTCTTTTACTAGCAACGGGTCAACTTTACTTAAAAAGGCACCTTAGGCAACAATCATTCCATTTAATTTACTTATCCAACTCTGAGATGGAAACAAGGGGGAGTGAAAGCAAGCAAGAAGATGGTGACATTCATGCAACTCTGGTGAGTGAGTCTGTGTGTCAAACTCAAAACTCCAAACAAGCAAGAACAAAATTGAAATACGAACCTCAAACTGTTCCAAGTTGGAGTAAGCTCCCTGATCTAGTTTCATCCTCACAGTTCCAAAATCCATCGGGTTCTCAATGATTTCATGATAATCAGGAAGCTGAACCAACATATTTACATCAAACCAAGAAATGGGTACTCGCAAAACCAGCTAGAAATAACATCATAACAAGCAGTTTCAACATAAGAATACGCACCTCTTCTGGATCCACAGGCTCAGAGAACACTCCACGAGTGTCCTTTCTGCAAGAAAGTTGAGACCAACCAATGAAAACCCATTTCATTTCAAAGAGTCAATGAAAAAGACAACAACTTTGGAACCTAAGATACTTACTTTTGAAGCCTATCAAGGATGAACACCAACAACTTTTTGTCTGGCAAAGGTGTCGTGGGACCAGACTCCACCTGCGACCCTGTCCACAAAAACAAAAAAGTTGACATTCATTAAAATTAACCACAGGAAGATACCTTTTGAGCAAGAAATTGGGATTGATTAACAGTGTGATACCATGTATACTAGTACTGTCTGTCGCTTTCAAAACCTCCTGGCTCTGCAAAGAAACCATTAAGACCTATGTCAATGCTGAAATGAAATTTCCCAAGAAAATATAATTTTATTTCTGTCATCATTGAAAAAGAAAAGGGAAAATTAAATCAAGAAAAGACAAACTGAAGCTTTTTCAGACAAAATGGTTTGCGTCTTTCTATAGTACGATATAATACACTAGAATGGTACTAAGGAATTATGAAGAAATTTAAATTAGGAAATAAAGAGAAACTGAATCCCTCCCACCCCAGATTTCAAATAAACAAATTAATAAAATTAAATATATTGTCCAAAACTTGAAATAAGTCAAACGCATCCCCACTCTCTCCCTCCCCAAAAACAGCTTCAAGTTTTCGCGCGAAAATCCCTAAAGATGCTAATTCTCAAAGTACAGCAAAATCAAAACAAGCCCATAAATTTCATATTATTTTTTTCATCACAAGGAAAAAAGAAAAACGGCAACCAACAACGACATCGATTTGTGCCTAATTATCGTAATATGATAATCACCATATGATTAGATCCATGATGGACGGTACTGATCTTGAGAGCGGCCTGTGGATCCTCACCATCCGCGTTCGAATCGGAGCCGAAAGAACCCGAATTAGACGGCAACAATGTCGGAGCAGAATTGGGACTAAACCCGAGAAGGGGCTTATGCTTCTTCTTTGCGCGCTCATCGTCGTCGTCGTCGCCGGCGAGGGAATCGGACGGCGGAGGAGTAGGGTTCCGGCGAGTGGATTGACGGCGATGGCGGTTGAGAAAATCAGGGTTTTGTTGTTGTTGAAGGAGAGCGCGTTTCTGAAGATCCAATAGAGAAGGACGACCCTTCTTCTTTTTGATTGGTTGTTGATTCATCGTCGTCATCGTCGTTTCTGATGCCTCCTCATCTACTATTCTATCCCCCTCCTCTCTCTCCCTCTCTCCACTCTCTCTCTCTCTCTCTCTCTCTCTCTCCAATTCCAACGAAAACAAAGAAAGAAAGCTCTTCGTTATTTTATTTTTTATTATTCTTTTATTTTTGGCTTTTTTACTTTTTACTTTTTTTTAATCTTATTAATATGCAGGCATTTTGCTCCCGAAAAAAAAAATAATAATAATGTTAGGCCCTCGGGCTAAGGTTGGTTGTGTGTGCGTGTTGTCAGTCTTCTGACTCAAACTTTCGTACATCAGTTGATCAACCAAAACAAACAAAACGAAATTCCCCGCATGAGATTCACGTGAGGCGCAAACGTCACGTGTTTTTCTTTTGTCGATAAATCTGAAGAAATTTGAATAAATACGATCATACTATTAGGGATGTGCATTTAGTAACGACGACACTATTAGGGATGTGAATTTATTTATGGATTTCCAACCATTTTACTTTCTGAATTATCACCATAATCTAACTTAATCACTTTTACCGATAACCGAACTCATTGGTATAAAGACACTCGCCTAATCCCCGATGACATAGCTCGATTTTTGTATTAATTATATCTTTTCTTCAATAAAATTCTATTACTTTCTCTAAATAAACAAAACAAAAAAACAATCAATTTAGCACTAGAATTGATTAAAACAACCAAATTAACCTTTGTCGTTAAGTTTTTCAAATTTCTTCCAATTTTCTGTTAATAATAAGAGTAAATTTGTAATTTTGAGTAAAATAAGAGCCTTTTTGGGAGTGCTTCTAGAATAGTTAAAAGCGTTTTCTAACAACAAAAAGCGTTTCTGACAACGTTTGGCAAAAATGTTTAGAAGCGCTTTCTGGAGAAGCACCTGTCATTCGAATTTGGCAAGGGAATATTTGTACCAAAAAAGGGTTTTAATTCCCAATCGATTAAGGAAGAGTCTACATCGCACACTGCCTCGCCGATTAAAACCTAATGGATCGCACAGCCATAAAGGTGAGAGATGAAAATCAATTAGGAGATGATGAGCAATGATTAATTAATCGAGGCTCGGGACATTTGGATTGGGCCTAGAATTTGATTTGTGGTTCGAGGTCCATTGGGCTTGTAGCATAAGTTGTAAGTGACAAAGCCGGCCACATAAAGAGGAAGAGATGGGTTTCACCCACATGGGTTATTTTAAGTGATATGGGTCATGGGTGACCCAACTTAAATCCCTAGCTTATAAATAGATAATGATGGGCTTCATCTTTCCCTACGGTTTTGGATGATGAGAGGAGAAAGAGGCAACATCAAGCCCTCCCTCCCCTCCTCCACCATGGTTGACCACCACAAGGGGTGGTGCTAGCACCTCCACCTTCTTGGGGGTACTCATCTCCTTCTCCATCTTCTTAATTTGGTGTGTATGAAGTTAGAGACCATACAATTGTATGGCTCTCTTGGAGAATCTCTTTGGATAAAGGCCTTCCCTAGAGTGATCAACCTTTAGAGCTTAGCTCCAGATATAACTACAAGGGTAATCTCTTCAATCTTTTCTAATAGGATTTCGAATAGTCTAGGTGCTTCAATCTCTTTAGACCTAAATATAGTTAGTTTAGCTTTTGTTTTAAGCTCAAAGTTTTAATCTTCGCTTTCGTTGCCTAGAGATTAAGTGTAATCTCATCTTTGTGGCTTAATAAATCTAAAATATACAAAGTTTCTTTTGGGATTTGAGTCGATTATGAAGGAGATTGCTCGAATTTCAACAAGAGTCAAATCCCTTAGCTGTTCTCAGTTGGGGTTAAGGGTATTTTAGTAAAGTGCACCTAACATCTCACAGATGTCGGACATGCATAAGGTTCATCACGGATTCCAAGGAAAAATCCGAGGTGGGTCATGTCAAATAGTAATTAAAAAAATTCAAATAGTAAGTCAAGTGACTTTTTGGATAGAAAAGCTGATGAAATTCTAAAAACTTAACGACATGGGTTAAATTGGTTGTTTTAATTAGTTTAAGTGTTAAATTAAAAGACTTTTTAGTTCAGGGGTAAAACGACACTTCACTCTTTATTTATTCAATGAAAAAGTACATAGCGATTTGCTACAAAGACTCAGTTTTATTTCATATTTAGCCCTGGCTTTACAATGTCGTATTCATTCAAAGTAGTTTTTGCTCCTCAATTGTACACCTCAAAATTGAAGGAAATAGGTAATAGAAGTGATGCCATGATTATTTTTTTCTAATGGAAGTGGAGTTTAGGGACGACAAAAGCCATTTTGCAATTCAAGGACCAACATGAGAATCAGGTACAACTGCAATGAATATTGCTAATAAAAAGCTACCATATTGATTATGAAATGCATATTAAAATTATTTTCTTGACTTTCCATCCGTTTACTATAATGAATGTGAAAGTCATTACAATTTCAAACTTAATAACACATAAGGAATAAAAAAGGAAATTATGCCAATTCCACTTTAAACTCCGTAATTCAATACTTGAGAAGCTAGGAACTAGATTAAGTAGGAGAGTAGTTAATCTCACACATATTCCTAACTTTCCCAATTCCTAAGTTCCCTATTACAAGTAAGTAAACATGTCATTGGTGTTAATGTGTAAATCTCACCAATATCAATCAAATTTTATAAGGGTGTGCAAGATCCGATCCAATCTAATCCGTCCAAATCAACAGACCCAATTCGCTCAAATCGATCGACCCAATCCGCCCAAACTGACCAATCCAATTTTAATTGGTTTTGATGATTTGATAGATTGGATTGGATTTGTAATTCCCAAAACTGACATGATTGGATCATGGATTTGCTTGTGAGAATCAAATTAAATCCAATCCAATTCAATGTAGTTAGTTTCATGCTTATTTTGCTCGTGTAGGTCTTTGTAATTGAAAAAATTATGAATATTTTAAGTCATTTGAATGAGTTATGTTTAATTATAGAATCAAAACAAATTTCTATAATATTTTATTCATATTTTACATTTACGCCTATTCATATGTTTAAATTAAACCTAACGATAAATGTTTAATATTTTATTATTATCATTTTCCATTATCAAAACCAATCATCTAATCCAATATAATCAAATATGAATTGGATTGAATTTAAAGCACCATGTGACACGCACATGGGCCTTGTTAAAGGTCATTATCGTCAATTACCTACCTAGAAAAAGTTATAATTTAGTAATAGAATTTAGGGTTAACTACTAAAGTTGTCCCTACAATGAGATACTGCACATACTAAAATATTGTCTTGGGCGAGTCATGCGCACTTACCGTTTGTTTTATTATTTTAGAAATTTTATTTATGTTCTGCTTGTTTTATTGAACCCATTTCATATCATGGTTCAAACGTTAAAAATCGACTCCGAAGAAGTTCCCGTGGATCATTTGTCAACTGCTCAATCAATGACTTCTATAATGGGTATAATTGGGTATAATAAAATAATCTTTTTGTTAGCATTCCGACGAAGAAGTCATTGATTCTTTTGATCGGGATTCATATTGAAAATAATCAGAAATCTAGGAATTATAATCGCTTTTAATCGCTTTCGATTATTTAAAATTAATTGAAATCAACACAAATAGATAAAGCAAAGAAATAGAATTGGGACGTTATATACATTATCACTATGTATATTCTATATGTATATATATATATATGTAATTGATTTCCCTATATATAGGAAAGGAATATGACGATACTATCGTAGATTGATCTATATTAAATTAACCTGTATTACAATACAACTTTATACACAATACTAGATAGTATGGTAGAAAGATTCAGATATTTCTTTCTACCATACTATCGTATCTTATAGAATACGGATGATTCTAGTCTGCCCATTTCATTTAAGACGCGAAATTTGAATCCCTTTCTTTCAATTATTGATAAGAACTAAAAAGTCAAGTAGGTCAATTTAGTCCAATGTTGTCACACGGTTGCTCAATATGGCCCTTCCAATTAGATTTATGTTAAAAACTGACTTCATTACATTTCTCAAAATAAATAAAAAATAAAAAAATCATTGCAAATAAAAAATAACATTTTGTAGATTGAGTAAAAGGAGGGACCCCTTTTGGCTACAGAGGAGTAGTAGTTTATGTTGATTTCAAGGAGAATCTTAATCTGTATTATTTGACGTATTTCCTTTTCGACCTTGATTTTTTTAATTTTTCTTTTTGTCTCTAGGGGTGGGCATTGGGACCGAAAAGCGGAATACCAAACTAGACCGAAGAAAAAAAAATCAGTTGACCCAAAAAGTCAACAAATTGGACCGAAACCATACCAAATGTGTTCCAACCGGTTCCAATTTCGATTTTACACCGCACTAAACCAAACCGGACCGAACCGAACCTGTTGTAGTTTTTTATTTCATTTTATTACAAAATTTTAAAATCCAATGCTATATTCTAAATTTTGTAATTAATATTTTTCCATGTTCAACTTCAAAAAATTTCTCATTGTATGAATTGGATCATTTGTTAATTTTTAAGCCAAAAAAATAACTTTTTTATTATAATTTTTATTTTAAAAAAAATTAAAATAATAATAAATTAATAATCTGGTTTAAAATCGAAACCGATCAGAATCAAACCGGCCAATTTTTTTAAAAAAATTTGCTTAAACCAGACCGGTTAAATTATATCAATTTCAATTCTGATTTGAAGTAAGAATCGGACCGAACTGGACCGTACCCACCCTTATTTGGCTCCGTCAATCTAAAGCTCCATATTTGTTGAAGTCAACACTCCTCCTGGTAAACAATTTTACATATAAGAATTGAACCTCGTCTTTTCACTTTATTCATCCATCAACTTTTTATTGTGCAGGGATGTTATGGCACCAGAATCCATCCATACATGCATCAAGCTTATTAGACAATTTTCTCCACTCAAGATGGGAAGAAAGCACTTGTATTCATCAGTCAAAAGTAATTGCAAATTACAACAGGAATGCTGGAAATTTGTCCACGCATCAATTTTTGGCTGGGATTAAAACAAGCAGTAAACACACTTTCCTTTCTCAATTTTTGCACCAGTGCTTCTCTCTCGTCATCTCTCACTAAATGGTTAAGGCGACAAAAGTCACAAAAACTCAGCTGAAGACAGCAGGGGGAAGAACATTATCTGCAACCAAACTTTGTACTGATCTCCATTATTAGAAGATATAGAGTGCAGAAGTGAAAATTTCAATGTGTTTAGAAATTGCACAAATTCGTCAAAAGGATGTGCCTTCATACAAGTTCTGATAAGCAATGACAACAATTGTATCTGGTCCTTTCATGAACTTCTAAAAAGCAGAAACTAATTTCACATAGAGAAAGAACCCCCCGGGGGGGGGGGTTGGGTGT